>NC_140991.1:171399807-171432303 GCF_052327205.1 Somniosus microcephalus | reverse complement strand
TCTGTATGTCTGTCTGTCCGCCATACACTCAAATGTTATAGAGCATACCTACACATATGTTATATCAACAGAAAGCTGATGATCAGGGGAGTGTCATAGGCGTATTTACTTTTTGGTCAGACAAAAATTGTTCGGACAGTATACAAAAAACGTTCAAAAATCCACTCATTAGCTGTTCACCAATCCTACCGCTCATTAGCGTTGAGTGACATGATGGTTGACCAATCCTACAGTTCAGTGACCTGATGGTTGACCAATCGGTGCATCACGGGGGGCGTTTCATTCCGTGTGTGGGCGGGCCGAATCCTGCAGCCTCACGAAATGTCGCCGCCATTTTTAAAATACCAACAGCGACAGCACCAGCACAACAAAACCCCACATTGCGGCTCCGGCACATTATCCCACTCCCGGCCCGCCGGAGCGGGTAATGAGTTGGGGTCACTCGGGCCGGGCCTGACAACCGCTCGGCCCAAGACACAGAGCAGGGGAGCGGCAGCGGCCGGCCGTATACCGCGCGGCCCTGTAAACTGCCATTTAAAAAAAAAAGCCTTGGCAAAGCCAGGCCCCCCTCAGCTAGTATATTTATAAATAAATGGGTTTGCCTATCAAGCTCACATTAATCCTGAATTTAGCCCAACTCCAAAACATAAGGGCCTAAAAATTGGGCATCGATTAAAAACCTGCTGGTGTCACCCGTGGCCTCGGGTTTACGGCCGCTGAAAATGACCGCAGCACTACCAGGCACAAATTCATGCTGGGGGCTGAAGATTTTTAGCCTAATGCCAATTTACAGTGTAACGCCCTCCTGGTGGAGTTCGTGGAGGCATCCAACTCAAACTTCCCGTCCAGGAGTGCATTGCAGTATTTTACAGCCTGTTGTAAACATCGAAACATAGAAACATAGAAGATAGGAGCAGGAGTAGGCCATTCGGCCCCTCGAGCCTGCTCTGCCATTCAATGAGATCATGGCTGATCATCCAAACTCAGTACCCTGTCCCTCCCTTCTCCCCATATCCCTTGATCCCTTTAGCCTTAAGAAATATATCTAACTCCTTCTTGAATATATTTAATGAATTGGCCTCAACTGCCTTCTGTGGCAGAGAATTCCATAGGTTCACCACTCTCTGGTGAAGAAATTCCTCCTCATCTCTGTCCTAAATGGCTTACCCCTTATCCTTAGACTGTGACCCCTGGTTCTCAACTCCCCCGCCATTGGGAACATCCTTCCTGCATCTAGTCTGTCTAGTCCTGTTAGAATTTTAGAAGTTTCAATGAGATCCCCTCTCATTCTTCTAAACTCCAGCGAGTATAAGACCAATCGACCCAATCTCTCCTCATACGTCATTCCTGCCATCCCAGGTATCAGTCTGGTGAATCTTCGCTGCACTCCTCCATGGCGAGAACATCCTTCCTCAGATAAGGCAAACAAAGCTGCCACACAATACTCAAGGTGTGGTCTCACCAAGGCCCTGTACAACTGCAGCAAGACATCCTTGTTCCTGTACTCAAACCCTCTCACTACGAAGGCCAGCATACCATTTGCCTTCTTAATCACCTGCTGCACCTGCATGCTTACCTTCAGCGACTGGTGCACAAGGACACCCAGGTCTGGTTGCACTTCCCCTTCTCCCAATCTATTGCCATTCAGATAATAATCTGCCTTCCTGTTTTTGCCACCAAAGTGGATAACCTCGCATTTATCCACATTATACTGCATCTGCCATGCATCTGCCCAATCACCCAACCTGTCCAAATCATACTGGAATTTCTCGGCATCTCGGGGAGCAAGGCTGTGGATTTCACAATGAATTGTGGACCATTGAAAGGACTATGAATTAAAGGGGCAATGCGTTCAGAATTTAAAAAAAATTTAAATCAAGTGAAAAATTGCATTTTTCAACCCTTACTGTCTTTCAGAAAAAAAATTTACGTTAAAAAGAAGTCCCAAATCGGAGTCCAGCACTTAAAGCTGAATTCCCTTCCAAACCTCAAAAATGGAAAAGTGTTTCAACGCTAAAACAAATGGCTCAGTAAACCAGGGAAGGAGCACCCAGGGTCCCGCATGCAGCACTCCAGCTTTGTGCAGGGGGTCAACACTACAAGAGAGGCCCTCTACCCACAGGAGCCAGGAGGCCCTCCAGAAAGAATGTTGTGGGGCCATATCATTGAGGCTGTCACTGCCAACAGTGTCACCCTCACTACCTGGCTCCAGTGCCCAAAGAAGCTTCATGACCTCAGACCACTGATCAAGGTCAGTGACTGCATCTTCAAAAGCCATCTCCTACCAACTGAATCACTAGCCTCACACACTGCTCCATGCATGAATCCTGCCCCCCCCCACCAACAAATCTGTACAATTCCTAGCTTGTAGGAGACGGTGCTGGCCATTCTTGGCAGGGGTATGGCTGAGCCAGTGGCCAGGCAGAAAGAATACAAGATGCGGGTATCCTCATACATTATTCTCCTCCTGGCATGCACCTCTTGCTTTCCTACCCTCCTCTCACCGCAACTCCACCCTTGTGCCTTCCTCATTTCACACATCCAAGAAATGCAGCCTGCCCAGCCAATAGTTGGCAAGGAGGAGAAGAAGAACTATCACTCGATTACATGCCCAGCCAACAGCTCCTCAAGATCGACCATCAAGGCCATTTCCAGCATCCTCCACTGAAATTCATCAGCCTTCCACCAGCCATGCTGCAGCCACTCGGGTAGCACAGTGTGACATCACTAGGATAGGCAAAGGCACATACAATCAGTCACTAAGGGAATGCATAAGGGTATTGAGTTGATTTCTTGATGTCATTTTGGATGGACAGAGGTATAAAGTTGGATTGGAATGTTTGCTTTGTGGTGGCTTTTATTTCAGCATTGTGGTCAAGAGGACACTGTGATGGTCAGTAATAGAGGGAGGTAAGGTGTGGGACTAATGTTGAAAGGGGAATTGGAGTTGTGATCACTGGGACCACAGGCAGATGATTCCATCCCAGATATCCTGGCCAGAAAGGGGGTGTCTGGGTTGCATCCTTCCTTCTGTTTCCTCCTCTTCGGTTTCCTCCTCTTCTGTGTCTTCCTCTTTACTCTGTGAGCGGATGCTGTAAATCTGAAATGACAGCATAAAATGCTGGAAATACTCACCAGTTCAGGCAACATACCAACCTGAAACATGAACTCTGTTTCTCTCTCCACAGGTGTTGCCTGACTTGCTGAGTATTTGCAGCATTCTCTGTCTTCTCAGAGGCCTTCCTTTACCATCTAAGGCCTTGCATCTAGCAGCACTCCCTACACACATAAAAACACATTTAATATATCTTGCTAGGTTTACCTGTTGTGCTTAGGACCCAGTGCTGAACTCAGCGCTAGGGTCAAAGTTTGTCGTGGTGATGTTAAGTCGGTATTGCACGCTGACTGATGTCACCACAGCACCATTTTTCTTTTCAGGGTGATACTACTTACCGGCAGCGCTATGGGGACCACGGAAATGGAGGACACCATTGGACCCGCCACCAGCTGGCGGAAGAGTGGCAGCTGCCTCTTTCTCCACATTATGCCGTTCTGATGGGTGGCGATAAGGTAGGGAATTTCTCCCCCAAGAACTTTAGAAACAGGAAAAGGTAATTTCTTTTTTAAATGATCTGGCAATCAGACAGACTTACAAGGGTTCACAGGTGCACATTTGTAGCATTCCCTTAATAATTTAGCTCAAGAAGACATAATATAATGGTTGATTTTCCAGGGTGGGCACTACATTTGAAACAGGCAAAAGGCTAGAATACTCAATGAGTACTTTGTATCGGTGTTTACTAAGGAGGTGGATGCTGACAAAATATCAGTAGAAGTGGAAAAGGTAGAAGCAATGGAAGGGGTGAAAATTGATAGAGAGGATGTATAGAAAGGCTGGATTTGCTTAGAGTGGACAAGTTGCCTGGTCCAGATGGCTTGCATCCCAGGTTGCTAAGGGAATTGGGAGAAGAGGTAGCGGAAGGGCTTGCCATAATTTTACAATCTTCCCTAGATGCAGGGGGGTTCCTGAGGATTGTAAAGTGGCAAATGTGACACCATTGTTCAAGAAAGGGTGTAAGGACAATCCTAGTAACTACAGGCTGGTCAGTTTAACATCAGTGGTGGGTAAAGTTTTAGAAACAATAATCAAGGAAAAAATTAAAGGGCACTTGGAGAGGTTTAAGCTAATTAAGGAGAGTCAACACAAATTTGTAAAAGGCAGATCATGTTTGATTAATCTAATTAAATTTTTTGATGAAGTAACAGAGAGGATTGATAAAGGGAATGCAATAGATGTCGTCTATATGGATTTTTGGAAGGCGTTTGACAAAGTACCACATAGACGGCTGGTTAACAAAAATTGAGGCTCCTGGGAAAGGTGAGTCAGTGGCAGATAAGGAATTGGCTTAAGGACACAAAACAGCGAGTTGTGGTTAATGGCTGTTTTTCACATTGGAGGATGGTAGACAGTGGTGGTCCCCAAGGGTCAGTGCTGGGGCCACTGTTTTTTTTAAATATATATTTAAATGACCTGGATATTGGAATACAGAGTAGATTTCTAAATTTGCCGATGACACCAACTTGGGGGTGTGGCAAACAGTGATGATGATATCAATCGACTGCAACAGGACATAGAAAGGCTAACAGAATGGGCAGACAAGTGGCAGATGGAATTTAATACAGAAAAGTGTGAGGTGATGCATTTTGGCAGAAGGAACAGGGAGAGGCAATATACACTTAATGGCACAGTTTTAAAAAGTGTGCAGGGACAGAGGGACCTGGGAGCTAATGTGCATAGGTCCCTGAAGGTGGCAGGACATATTGAGAGAGTGGTTAACAAAAGCATATGGGATCTTGGGCTTCATAAATAGAGGTATTGAATACAAAAGTAGAGAAGTTATGCTGAACCTTTATAAAGTGCTAGTTATGCCACAGCTGGAGTATTGCATCCAGTTCTGGTCACCACACTTTAGAAAGGATGTGAAGGTCCTTGAGAGGGTGCAGAGGCGAATTAGCGGAATGGTTCCGGGATGGGGGATCTTAGCTACAAGGACAGGTTGGAGAAGCTGGATTTGTTTTCATTAGAGCAAAGGAGGTTGAGGGGTGATTTGATGGAGGTGTACAAGATTATGACGGGTTTGGATAGGCTAGGGTGTTCCCACTAGTTGATGGTACAAGGACTAGGGGACACAGAGTTAAGGTTTTGGTCAAGAGATACAGGGGAGACGTGAGGAAAACTTTTTTATGCAGCGAGTGGTGATAACCTGGAATTCACTGCCGATGGAATTGGTGAAAGTGGGGACACTCAATGTTTTCAAGGGGAGACTGGATAGGCACTTGAGGGAAATAAACTTGCAAGGCTACGGGGATAGAGCAGGGGAACGGGACTGACTGGATTGCTCTACAGAGAGCCAGCACGGACTCGATGGGCCGAATGGCCTCCTTCTATGCCGTTATGACTCTATTTGTGCAATGCACTGGAGGGGTGCTACACCCAGTAATGATGCATCAGGATTTCCTGTTGGCCCTCATCCGAACAATAAGGGAACACTTTGGATGCACATGAAGGTGCATGAAATGTGCAGAGCTCCTAGCTGATGGGAAATTTAGGAAAACATTGGGCCTTAAAGACCTGGGGCTGATCAGCGAGACATTGGGCAACAAGAAGCAAATTGGAATAAGTACTATAATATCATTGTTTATTGGCCTGAAGCTACTGGACAAAGGTAAGTGGGTGTTTTGTCTGCTCCTCATAGTGTTAAACTTTCAAATTAATCGTAATTGAAGGTTTTGTATAAAATGTTTTCCATGTATTTGTAACTGAAGTCTGCCCTGGAATGCAAGTGTTCTTTGCGGTTTAAAAATTCCACCCACTGATGATGTTTTTCAGTTTCTCTGGCAGGATGGGATGGCAGCAGCATAAAGAAGGCAAAGGGCCTTAATGTGTTTATTATAATGCGCACAGAAGTGCTACTGTAGGCGGTGGGGAAGTAAAGGGCAGTACTGTATCCTGCGACGGGTAAAACAGTGTCAAAAAACAGCTGGGCATAATGCATGGCAGAAAATAGCAGAGGAACTGACCTCTTGCAGCATTGACCAATGCCATGGATGTAGTCCCAGAAGAAGTTCACTGACCTCTCCAGAGTGGGGCAGCACGGTGGCATAGTGGTTAGCACTGTTGCCTCACAGCGCCAGGGACCCGGGTTCGAATCCGGCCTCGGGTGACTGTCTGTGTGGAGTTTGCACATTCTCCCCGTGTTTGCGTGGGTTTCCTCCGGGTGCTCCGGTTTCCTCCCACAGTCCAAAGATGTGCGGGTTAGGTTGATTGGCTATGATAAATTGACCCTTAGTGTTAGGGGGATTAAATATGTGGGGTTACGGGGATAGGGTGGGATATGTGTTGGTGTAGGGGTTACAGGGATCGGGTGGGATATGTGTCGGTGCAGGCTCGATGGGCCGAAATGGCCTCTATCTGCACTGTGGGGTTTCTGTGTGATTCTGTGATTCTGTGAAGGTAGAACGCTGGTTCTCACCAGGGAGAAGGTGATTATTGTGTACAAAAGCAAAATACTGCGGATGCTGGGAATCTGAAATAAAAACAGAAAATGCTGGAAATACTCAACAGGTCAGGCATCTGTGGAGAGAGAAACAGTTAACGTTTCAGGTCGATGACCTTTTGTCAGAACTGGATGAAGTTAGAGATGTAATAGGTTTTAAGCAAGGCAGGGAAAGGGGGAGGATGGCAAAGAACAAAAGGGAACGTCTGTGATGGGTGGAAGGCAGGAGAGATTAAATGACAAAAGGGGTGATGGTGCAAGGCGAAAGGATATGGCAATGGGACAAGTTAAGAAACAAAAAGATGGGCCTAGAGGAGGTGTAAATGGGAATAGCAGAATCAGCACCAACAACTGTCATCCGAAGAAATGGGGGCAGAGGTTATGGTCTGAAATTGTTGAACACCGTGTTGAGTCCAGAAGGCTGTAATGTGCCTAATTGAAAGATGAGGTTCTGTTCCTTGAACTTCATTGGAGCAGTGTAGGAGGCTGAGGACTGAGAGGTCAGAGTGGTTTGGGACGGAGAATTAAAATGGCAAGCGACCGGAAGTTCGGGGTCACGCTTGCAAACTGAAAGGAGGTATTCTGCAAAGCAATCATCCAATCTGCGTTTGGTCTCCCCAATGTAGAGAAGACTGCATCACGGACAGTGAATACAGCATGCTAAATTGAAGGAAGTACAAGTAAATTGTTGTTTCACCTGGAAGGAGTCTTTGTGGCCTTGGATGGTGAGAAGGGAGGAGGTAAAAGAGCAGGTGTTGTATCTCCTGCACTTGCACGGGTAGGTGCCGTGGGAAGGGGAGCAAGTGTTGGGGGTAATTGATGAGTGGACCAGGGTGTCACAGAGAGAACAGTCCTTTCAGAATGCTGAAAGGGGAGGGAATTTTTTTCTCTCACCTCCCTTCTTTCCGTGCTTCTCTATTTGCTTAAAACCTATTACATTTCTTAACTTTCTCCAGTACTGACTAAAGCCCATCGACCTGAAACATTAACTCTGTTTCTCTCCACAAATGCTGCCTGAACTGCTGAGCATTTTCAGCATTTTCTGTGATTATTGTGTGTACCTTAATACATCCTGCTCCTCCCTCTTGCAGGAGTCCTGAAAGCCTCCTGTCTTCACTCTTCTAAATTTTCTTTCAGCATCACTTATTCTCATAGCACAAGCTCCCAAGCTTGAAACATTTATCTTCCATTTCAGCTCCCTTCTGACATGAGCTTCTTCAATGTCACTTCTCAGTATATTATAACCCTCAGCCCTGTTTCAATTCTTACAGGACAAAGCAGGTCACAGACAAAGCCATGCTTGGCAACTGGAGGCAAAGAAGTCTCCGTAAGTGACTGCAGCCTTTGAAGAGCGGGCCACCTCTTTCCAAGAACACTAAATTCTGAAGGTTTGAGAACACTGCAATATAAGATGCTATCAGAAGGGCTCTCGCACACTTTGCAGGACCTCTCAAACCATGTAAAATGCTTGCCTACGCCACGTTAGCTTAACCATTCCAAGTTCCTTTTTACAAAAGCAAAATACTGCGGTTGCTGGAAATCTGAAATAAAAACAAAGGTCATCGACCTGAAACATTAACTCTGTTTCTCTCACAAATCCTGTCTGACCAGCTGAGTATTTCCAGCATTTCTGTTTTTATTTCAGGTTCCTTTTAGTCACATTGTCCTTTTAATGCCTTTCAGGATATTTTCAGGCTTCCAGAACTAGCTCCTCCTGGGACTCGCCTGAGAGTAGCTCCAGGGGAAGTAACAGCACACCTAGCATCCGAGCACTGCACCTACCCTACCCACTCATCAGCTAAGATACACCCACCCTGAGAGGTTTAAATAGATAGCAGGAGGACAGCACAAGTAGTGAATCACAAATCACTGATGGACAGGAGCAGGAGCTGTTGGAGGAGGAGCAGGAGCGGGGGCTGATGGAGATGGAGGAGGAGCAGGGGCTGTTGGAGGAGGAGCAGGAGCGGGGGCTGTTGGAGGAGGAGCAGGAGTGGGGGCGGTTGGAGGAGGAGCAGGAGCAGGGGCTGATGGAGGAGGAGCAGGAGTGGGGGCTGTTGGAGGAGGAGCAGGAGTGGGGGCTGTTGGAGGAGGAGCAGGAGTGGGGGCTGTTGGAGGAGGAGCAGGGGCGGGGCTGATGGAGGAGGAGCAGGGGCGGGGGCTGTTGGAGGAGGGGCGGGGGCTGTTGGAGGAGGAGCAGGAGTGGGGGCTGTTGGAGGAGGAACAGGGGCGGGGGCTGTTGGAGGAGGAGCAGGAGCGGGGGCTGTTGGAGGAGGAGCAGGAGCGGGGGCTGTTGGAGGAGGAGCAGGAGTGGGGGCTGTTGGAGGAGGGGCGGGGGCTGTTGGAGGAGGAGCAGGAGCGGGGGCTGTTGGAGGAGGAGCAGGGACGGGGGCTGTTGGAGGAGGAGCAGGGGCGGGGGCTGTTGGAGGAGGAGCGGGGGCTGTTGGAGGAGGAGCAGGAGCGGGGGCTGTTGGAGGAGGAACAGGGGCGGGGGCTGTTGGAGGAGGAGCAGGAGCGGGGGCTGTTGGAGGAGGAGCAGGAGCGGGGGCTGTTGGAGGAGGAGCAGGAGTGGGGGCTGTTGGAGGAGGGGCGGGGGCTGTTGGAGGAGGAGCAGGAGCGGGGGCTGTTGGAGGAGGAGCAGGGACGGGGGCTGTTGGAGGAGGAGCAGGGGCGGGGGCTGTTGGAGGAGGAGCGGGGGCGGGGGCTGTTGGAGGAGGAGCAGGAGTGGGGGCTGTTGGAGGAGGAGCGGGGGCTGTTGGAGGAGGAGCAGGAGCGGGGGCTGTTGGAGGAGGAGCAGGAGTGGGGGCTGTTGGAGGAGGAGCAGGGGCTGTTGGAGGAGGAGCAGGAGCGGGGGCTGTTGGAGGAGGAGCAGGAGTGGGGGCTGTTGGAGGAGGAGCAGGAGCGGGGGCTGTTGGAGGAGGAGCAGGAGTGGGGGCTGTTGGAGGAGGAGCAGGGGCGGGGGCTGTTGGAGGAGGAGCAGGAGTGGGGGCTGTTGGAGGAGGAGCAGGAGTGGGGGCTGTTGGAGGAGGAGCAGGGGCGGGGGCTGTTGGAGGAGGAGCAGGAGCGGGGGCTGTTGGAGGAGGAGCAGGAGCGGGGGCTGTTGGAGGAGGAGCAGGAGCGGGGGCTGTTGGCGGAGGAGCAGGGGCGGGGCTGTTGGAGGAGGAGCAGGGGCTGTTGGAGGAGGAGCAGGGGCGGGGGCTGTTGGAGGAGGAGCAGGGGCAGGGCTGTTGGAGGAGGAGCAGGAGCGGGGGCTGTTGGAGGAGGAGCAGGAGTGGGGGCTGATGGAGGAGGAGCAGGGGCGGGGGCTGTTGGAGGAGGAGCAGGAGCGGGGGCTGTTGGAGGAGGAGCAGGAGCGGGGGCTGCTGGAGGAGGAGCGGGGCAGGGGGCTGTTGGAGGAGGAGCAGGGGCGGGGGCTGTTGGAGGAGGAGCAGGGGCGGGGGCTGTTGGAGGAGGAGCAGGAGCGGGGGCTGTTGGAGGAGGAGCAGGAGTGGGGGCTGTTGGAGGAGGAGCAGGGGCGGGGGCTGTTGGAGGAGGAGCAGGAGTGGGGGCTGTTGGAGGAGGAGCAGGGGCGGGGGCTGTTGGAGGAGGAGCAGGAGTGGGGGCTGTTGGAGGAGGAGCAGGGGCGGGGGCTGTTGGAGGAGGAGCAGGGGCGGGGGCTGTTGGAGGAGGAGCAGGAGCGGGGGCTGTTGGAGGAGGAGCAGGGGCAGGGGCTGTTGGAGGAGGAGCAGGGGCGGGGCTGATGGAGGAGGAGCAGGGGCAGGAGCTGTTGGAGGAGGAGCAGGAGCGGGGGCTGTTGGAGGAGGAGCAGGGGCAGGAGCTGTTGGAGGAGGAGCAGGAGCGGGGGCTGTTGGAGGAGGAGCAGGAGTGGGGGCTGTTGGAGGAGGAGCAGGAGTGGGGGCTGTTGGAGGAGGGGCGGGGGCTGTTGGAGGAGGAGCAGGAGCGGGGGCTGTTGGAGGAGGAGCGGGGGCTGTTGGAGGAGGAGCAGGAGTGGGGGCTGTTGGAGGAGGAGCGGGGCAGGAGCTGTTGGAGGAGGAGCAGGGGCGGGGGCTGTTGGAGGAGGAGCAGGAGCGGGGGCTGTTGGAGGAGGAGCAGGAGTGGGGGCTGTTGGAGGAGGGGCGGGGGCTGTTGGAGGAGGAGCAGGAGTGGGGGCTGTTGGAGGAGGAGCGGGGCAGGAGCTGTTGGAGGAGGAGCAGGGGCGGGGGCTGTTGGAGGAGGAGCAGGAGTGGGGGCTGTTGGAGGAGGAGCAGGAGCGGGGGCTGTTGGAGGAGGAGCAGGAGCGGGGGCTGTTGGAGGAGGAGCAGGAGTGGGGGCTGTTGGAGGAGGGGCGGGGCTGTTGGAGGAGGAGCAGGAGTGGGGGCTGTTGCAGGAGTGGGGGCTGTTGGAGGAGGGGCGGGGCTGTTGGAGGAAGAGCAGGAGCGGGGGCTGTTGGAGGAGGAGCAGGAGCGGGGGCTGTTGGAGGAGGGGCGGGGCTGTTGGAGGAGGAGCAGGAGTGGGGGCTGTTGCAGGAGGAGCAGGAGCGGGGGCTGTTGCAGGAGGAGCAGGAGTGGGGGCTGTTGCAGGAGTGGGGGCTGTTGGAGGAGGGGCGGGGCTGTTGGAGGAGGAGCAGGAGCGGGGGCTGTTGGAGGAGGAGCAGGAGCGGGGGCTGTTGCAGGAGGAGCAGGAGTGGGGGCTGTTGGAGGAGGGGCGGGGCTGTTGGAGGAGGAGCAGGAGCGGGGGCTGTTGGAGGAGGAGCAGGAGTGGGGGCTGTTGGAGGAGGGGCGGGGCTGTTGGAGGAGGAGCAGGAGTGGGGGCTGTTGCAGGAGGAGCAGGAGCAGGAGCTGTTGGAGGAGGAGCAGGAGTGGGGGCTGTTGGAGGAGGGGCGGGGGCTGTTGGAGGAGGAGCAGGAGCGGGGGCTGTTGGAGGAGGAGCAGGGGCGGGGGCTGTTGGAGGAGGGGCGGGGGCTGTTGGAGGAGGAGCAGGGGCGGGGGCTGTTGGAGGAGGAGCAGGGGCGGGGGCTGTTGGAGGAGGGGCGGGGGCTATTGGAGGAGGAGCAGGGTGCTCCTTGCTGGTGAGGTCACCTCGCTCTCTAACTGCTGAAGTCAGGGAATCATGGTGTCAACCAGTCAGCAAAAAAGTTAGAACTTTCTGAAGCTGAAACCCTATTTTTCATTCAAACGGTCAAAAATATTAACCTTTTTTGACAACAGCAGCTTGTCCCTTTAAGAATAATAGCACTTAAATGGCCACAGATTGTACCTGAACTGCACCTAGTGCAAGAGCAGGATATCTGGGTGCACAGATCTCTGACTCATCTGCATGCAATTTACATTGAAAGAAAAGAAAAAACTTGCATTTATATAGCACTTTCAGGACCTCAGGATGTCCCAAAGTGCTTTAAAGTCAATGAAGTACTTTTGAAGTGTAGTCACTGTTGTAATGTACCAAACGCGGCAGCCAATTTGCGTACAGCGAGATCCCACAAACAGCAATGTGATAATCTGTTTGAGTAAAGTTAGTTGAGGGAAAAATATTGGCCAGGACACCAGGGATAACTCCCCTGCTCTTCTTCGAATAGTGCCATGGGATCTTTTACATCCACCTGACAGAGCAGACAGGGCCTCGGTTTAAAGTCTCATCCAAAAGACGGCACCTCAGACAGTACAGCACTCCCTCAGTACTGCACTGAAGTGTGAGCCTAGTTTATGTGTTCAAGTCTCTGGAGTGGAACTTGAACCAGACCTGTTGACTGAGGGACGAGATTGCTAACACTGAGCCAATACACTCGCATCAGGCACAGTCAGGTGCAATCACCTGAAAAGCCATACAGGAAGTTAAGCTGCAGGATGCAAATTGGTGGGAAAGGATTTGCACCGTTTTTTCCTGTACATAGCGCCTGTTCTTCAGGCATCAAACTCATGAAAATTGCCGTGGATTGCGGCTCGTAAAAAGCCAGCAGAATGGTAAACTGTAATACTGAGTTTATCACTGAGGGAAAAGTATGACTAACCCAACTATGATCCTGAACTCTTACCATACAATTTAAATGTATTGAAGCACAAACTTAGGTTCAGTTCTTCAGCATGCAAAAATATCATATTAACTTACAGAAATAACAGACTTCAATATCCTCTGTACTTAATATAAACAAATACACATTCATATAACAAATTTTTGTGACACAGTAAGCATTACAGCAGCAGGGCTAATTACAGATTCCTTGTAGAGTTTCCATTCTAACAATAACAAAATGTACAAAAATACTTCTTGAACCTTTGATTAAACATTCAGACAGCTGATCCTAGCACAGCCAAATCACAGTGTGCAGAATGAGCCACCATGCATGGAATCTAAATAGTCAGTAATTATATTCTGAAAGGCATCTGTATGTGTGTTACCTTTCACTGCATCTGGCAATTAACTGCTTTCCCTCGTTACATTACAACTTTGAAGTAGAAAGCTGATTAATCAGTACATTCAACTTGTTTTTATATTGGAATTCACAATTACATTTAATTTGGTACAAATCACTAGACTATTGCAGTTTTAATTGATCTGAAAATTAGGAAAGTTTTCCCAGCTTCCAGATCTCACTCAAATTAATAGAAAATCCCGGCAGAGAGTCTTTATGGGAACACTGAGTGCCCAGTATCCCTTTTATCCAGTTGTTCCTATTAAGCAAAGTGCAGGTTGTGCAGGGAATAATGTCCATTTGAAAGAGTGTGCCCATGAGCTGATATATATTGCATGGTACAAGCAGACAATATTATGTCTTGATGATGTAATTCTCCCAATCTGAGGTATTTCCTCCTCTTTGCTTGAACTTTGCATACCATCCTGGCTGAGGATCCTCTGATAATGTCTGATTGCCCGCCAGTGCATGTGTGATCCACCTGACTCTCCTTCAATAAGGACAAGCCTAGCCTCTTCCTCACGGGGGAGTGGAGCAGGTCAGGAAGCCAGAATTTGGAGACAATTATTATTTTATGATGTTCCATCATGTACAATTACCCAACCAAGAATGTGTGCAGATCCCCTTCATTTAGTGTCATGGGGAAGGAGGCATTTACAATTCCCACTTCCAATGAAACCAAATTCCCACTTCCAATGAAACCAGTCATTTCCAAAAGAATGTTCTGCATTATGTTTCTGCAGCTGTGTTATTGTCTTTCATTTTAGTATATCTGCACCTCTTGCTCTCTCTCAATTAGCCATGGAATGGTGGTCAAAAAGACCTTTTTTTTCACCGCAGAAGTGACTTAATTATGGCTAGGCTAACACTGCAGCTATTAAATAGGCAGCCTGTCAGGACAAGGACAGACTGATAAGTGGCTCACAGTTGTTTTGTGGAGACAAGAGGAACACTCCTGTCCCTTTCGACTCCATAAAATATTTAAAAAGCTTTTGGGCCTCTTTTGAGCACAAACTACGACTGGAATTTCTGGGTCTTGAGCAGCCTAACCAGCGCTCCAACCAATTTAGCAGTGGTCCGAACAACTGTGCAGATTGGGTGTGGGCCTCTGCATTGCTAAATTGGTTATTGTTGTGCCCGTTTTAGGCCCATAAAACAGGCACAGCCATGTTAAATTTAGATCCCTTGTATCACAGTTTCTTCCTATGTTTATAGCAAAATTAATACAAATGATAATGCCTTTCAAAGGTTAACAAAGAGAGAAATGGAACTCAGCAGGTTTATCTACAGATGTTAGCCTGGAATTTCCTCATAGTTGCTATCGCTCTTCTGCTGTAAATTCACTGGTCGTGCAACAGATACTCCACTTACATATGTCAATGGGGTTTCTGCTGCACTTCCGGTAAATTTATGGGGGCAGAGTGGGAACAGCTCCAAGGAAATTCTGGCCATTGACTAAGCAGACTGTTCCATTGAGCTAGATAACTTTTCTAGTGAGGATAAAGAACTTAAGAAATGATTAAACTAACTTTTATTATCAAACATCCCTGCAATAGTACTTAATATTACTAAAGTGGTCCTGTTTATACACCAAGTCTAAACTCACTATTTTCTTTCTAGAATTAGCCTCCTTACTCAAATAATGGTACAATCCTTCCTGGATTCCATTCCTTTAAGTTACTTTTTTCTGCTGTTCTTGTTTCTGCTTATTCAGATACACATAAATAAGCAATGCAACATTCCTCTGCTTAATCTGGCTATTAGGAGGATGAGGGGAGTGGACCAGAGTGACTTATGCTCCAATTTTTCTTCCTTTATTGACCAAGCTGAAATTGGGAATAAAAAGAGAAAATGCTGGAAATACTCAGCAGCTCAGGCAGTATCTGTGGAGAGAGAAACAGAATTAACGTTTCAGGTCAATGACCTTTTGTCAGAACTTGGGAACTCACATGGGGGTAATTTTGACTGTGTGCGATAGTGTAAAACGGGTGATAGCGAGTTGGCAGCCTGTTATACATCTTTCCTGATTTTTATTTCCATTGGGCTAAAAATTCGGTATCGCCGCACCAGGGGCTAGATTTTCAGTATAGACAGTTTTGGGGCGCTAACCTTAGCGCCCGCCCGAAGTTAGCGCCCGCCCCAAAGTAGCGCCCCATTGCTGGAAATTCAGTGGCTTCGCCCTAAGAGGTTGGTGGAGCGCTAAAAGAGGCGTTCCACTACTATCTTTAGGCGCTAAGCCGGCGGTGCAGAGCGCAACACCCGAGCTCGGGCGCAGCGCACGGCAGACACTCTGGTGCCAGTGAGCTCTTAAAGGGGAAGGGTGCATGTGTTTTTTTCAAAGGCAGAGTCTGGGGGGGAAACGACAACGAGGAGGAGGAGGAGGAGGAGGAGGAGGAGGAGGTGGTGGTGGCCGGAACCATAAATATACCGTTCACAACAACACACTGGATCCTTCCACACAACACATGCAGACTGCCTTTTATAGTGCAGGAGGAGTGCCCTTTAATTTGCGCTCCCCAGGGTGTGTTGCATTCCATTGTACAAACGCTCTGGACGCCAGCCGCACAATGGGGCGGTCCGACTGAAGTTTGGATTCGGGGCGGCCAAAGGGCGTTGCACGAGGATGTGACGTCATTTTCTGTGCGCGCATCCGGGCGGCCGCTAAACTTTGCGCCGGCGCTAACGGGCAACTTAATTTGGGGCGGGGCGCAAACTGCACTGCGCCTGGGCGATACACGCATAGCGCCCGAAAATCACTTCTCTTAAGGCGCTAACTACTGGCGCAAGCAACTGAAAATCTAGCCCCAGGTCTTTAGTGCCTGAAATTTTGCGCTCGCCCGGATTCCCGTAGCGCCCGCCTGAAATTCAGTTGCGCCGCCCCAAGACGGAGGCGGGCGCTATTGCAGGGTTTGGCTGCCTCGTTTGGGGCGATGAAAGTCAGTTTCAGGCGTCCAGCTGGCGCTGCGGCACCCGATGCGGTGCGGCAGGCTGGGGTACTGCAGGCCTCCTCCTTCTCTTAAGGAGGAGCTGCCTGCAGCCGTGAGATCGCCGCTGGATTCCCCCGGCAAATGAGCCCGGCACCACGGAGAAGTGCCGGGCTCGCGGGAGTCAGACACCAATGCCGCGGGGGGGGTGGTGCAGGAGTCCGTGGAGGGAGGTGTGGCCAGGCGGCCGCCGGGAAAGCGGCCGGCCGCCCCTCCACCTTTATGCGCCGGCCTCTCGGAGCTGCAAGGCACCGTTTTTCAAACGCTGTTTGCGGCCGCTACGGGCGAGGCGGCCGCAACTGAATTTGGCCATCAGCACGGAATAGCATTGGAACCGGGGCGCTGCGCACACCAATGACGTCATCGGTGCCGGCGCAGCGCTACCGGCTAACGCCGATGTTAGGGACCAACTGAATTTCGGGCGCTAAAAAACTTCTGGCGCAAACCACTCTATAGCCAATAAGTGGGCGCAAACGCGACTGAATTTCTGGGCCATTAACTTTAGTGGACATAAAAATCAGGAAAGATGTAAAACGGGCTGCCCACTCGCTCTCACCCATTTTACACCATTGCACAAAGTCAAAATTACCCATCATGTGGGGAACTATAGGTACAGAAATGTGTCCTAAAATCCTAAACTACAGTGCTCAGTCCAGAAATTAATTATTCTACCAAACTTCAAAACATATAGGCCTAGAAATTCAGTGCCCTTAGCGCCGATTTTGCGGCGCTAGAGGGCCTAGCGCTGCAATTGGCGCCGGCGCCGAAATTGCCTGGGGCCCTTCCGCCGCGGTAGACCGGTAGCGCTGCGCCGGCACCGATGACGTCATCGGTGTGCGCAGCGTCCCGGTTGCCATGCCGACGGGCCCCAGCGCCGAAATTCAGTTGCGGCCGCCTCGCCCGTGGCAGCCGCAACTAAGACTCTGGCAACAGAGTCTTACATAACTTTGCGCCGGCGCATTAAAGGCCCCGCGGCGGCCGGCTGCTTTCCCGCCGGCCGCCTGGCTGCAGCTCCCTCCCCGGACTTCCCCCCCCCCCCCCCCCGGAACAGAAGCAAGCCCGGCACTTGTCCGAGGTGCCGGGCTCATTTTTACAATGATTTTCGCGGGCCGCGGCCGGGTGCAGGCAGCTCCTCCTTAAGGGAAGGAGGAGGCCTGCACTTCCCGAACCTGCCGCACCGCAGCGGGCGCTGCAGCGCCGGAATAGCGCCGATATTCAGCGCGTAGCGCCAGTTTTCAGGCGCAAACAGCTCTCAGCAGCGCCGGCAGCCGTTTGGGCGCAGAACTATTGAATTTTTGGCCCGCCCAGCGCGACTTAGCTCCGGCACTAACTTCCGGCGCTAAAGCCGTCGCTGCGCCAAAACCCAATTTCTAGGCCATTATGTCCTTAATGGCCTACCATTCTGTAATGTCCCACCCTTTGCCACTTACCCCTATTAGAAGTTGGAACAGTCAAATCTATTTACTTAGGAAACATTTTATTATTCCAATTTCATACCCTGATTTCTTGAAGGTGATGTCAGCAGCCTTTTAATATCTCGTCAAGAATAGATCACAGATCAAGGGCTCAGCAGCAGCAACACTGCCTTATTAGATTTACCAGAATTGAATTCAAATATCAATGTAAATGACACAGTACTTTGAAACATATATCCAAACATCAATTTTGTATTAGTACTACCCAACAGTATGGAATTTAAAAATCCAAAGTGTCAGTCATAAATCCATTACGGATATCCAACGTGAATTAACACAAGATGTAATGCAGCTTAAATTTCAAATGTCCTGATCTTGCACCAAAAGTTAATTGAACAACAGTTATTGGAAATGCTTATGTTGTGTCATACGTTTAATACACAGGTACTTAACAATTCTGCGAAAGAGTGCAGGCATTTAATCAAAGCTACGATAGTCTGTCACCTTTAAACCTTTTACTGTAAAAAATGTTATATTCAAACAAGTTTACAATCCAGTTACAAAAATAGATGATGCACTAGGGATTAAGTGGGAGCTACAGTACTGTCTTTTCATGTCTAGGACCTGGGCTCAACTCCAGTCCAGATGGAGAGAATGAAAGCTTCCTCCCTCTAATGGCTTTTCAAGGTGTCAAGTGAAATGAGCTTGGGTTGCCTCAACCCAGTTGAGAGTGAACAAGAGTGCATGGCAATAAATTATTAGGATGTTTTGTGACGAATACAACATTTCACATTAGTGCATTTAGAAATTTGGAGATGGCAAATTGTCAGTATAAGAAGGGGGACTGGAAATGTTGTACTGCAATTTGACAAATGCTGGGGTTATAATTCCTCTGGTCACTATATGTAGCAACATTGCAAATGCATTTTATCTATAAAAGAACATATTTAAGATTTCACTAGATATACCAGTGGAATTTTCATCATGTCAATATGTTTAGGAACCAGTGGAATTCTTACCCATTATGTCAGATCAGAGAGTTCTTGACAATGTCACTGGTCACAAAGGTAAACTGTTCCCCAGCATTGTCATTTCTTAGGTTCGTCAGTACACATGCACCTGAAAAAGATGCTAAACAAAGGAAAGGAGCTGCCCACTGTCATCAACCTTGCAGTATCGTTTGTTAATTTCATTTGTAGATACAAGTAATTATTTGTCTCAAGTTACAGTACCGCAATAATCTGAACAGTCAGCAGAGGGTGCTTTGCACCATGGAACTGTACAGTGAATGACCAATAATACCAATTTTCCTTCTGTATCCCACTATTACTACTCAGTTATTTTGCTGCTCTGACATTGAAAAATAACTGATCGATAGGTATCAGATAAATCTGTTAAGTAGTGAAATTATTATTTGTATATTCAAATATATTTAGCTTGCTGGTTATCTGAGTTAATACCATAATAAAGAAATCCCATTTTATTTAGATTTTTAAAAAACTAAACTAAAAGTTAAAGGCAAATGTAATCACTGGTTTCATTATTACTGTGTGTAAGAATGCTGCATCATGTCTAAACCAATTGAATGGACACAATACTGTGCCAGTACACGAATTCCATCTTCTATTGAGCCTATACTACAGCATACCAATAGTGTCTGTGTTTACAATAAAGCACTATTTCCATAGTGTGCTATAACCAAATTGTATGATGATTATAAAGCACTATATCCTTTCTGATTACACGTATATAATAGTGCACCATGCTGACACTGTCCTATTATTACACTGCATTATTCATAAACTTGCTGTATTAAATTATTACCATTCTGCTTCTACCATATTCCATCAATGGCCATGCATATGCATCAAGGCCCTCATGAGGAATGCAGTATGACATATCCCTTTTGGAGCACAGTTAAAATTGAACTTCAAAAGCAGAGGTGAGTTTGAATGAAAGGTATCCCTGAGATGGGAGCATACCGCCTTCTGAATGGGATGCAAGTGTTGTTAATGCTGCCATGAAAACACACGAAAACTGGAAGGATCTGCTGTTCATAAGTGCCTCCTAAAGGCAAGGAGAGTAAGAAAATATTGCTCATCCCTATATCTACTATTATCCCATTGCCATACACTATAGAGTTAAAATCACACTAGAGCAAAGTTTGATACAACCGTATATTCAAGTGTCCAATGGATGATTGACATTTTAATTATGTACCAGAAAAATGATCAAAGATGTGAAAATTGAAAAGCCTATCATTCCGGAGACATTAAAGGCAAGACACTGAGTGGGACAGTGTTCAGTGTTTTAAACAGTCGCTTCTCATTGGATGCCTGGGTTCAATCCCAACCCAAGCTACTGGGATGAAAGTCTCCTCTCGACACCGGCTGTAAGGTTCCCATATGAAGCAAGTTTGGGCAGTGCAGCCCAGATTGTTCTAAGAAGGATGGGCCCAGATTACCAACTGGCCCTTAGTTGCCACTAAATTGACAATTATATCCACAAAGGCCACAGGATGGCTGGTGTGGGAAATGGAAACAACATAAGGCTGGTGGAGTGAAGGGTAATCTTCTGAATCTGAGGTTAAGCTTTACACTTGTCACAATCTCTTTTTTAGAACTGCCCTCTCCACAGTCTAACTTCCACCTCGGTACTATTACCCATCTCTGCCTCAACCCATCTGCTGCTGAAACCCTCATCCATACTCCCAGACTTGACTATTCTAATGCTCTCCTGGCTAGCCTCTCACCTTCCACCCTGGATAAACTTGAGATCATCCAAAACTCTGCTGCCTGTATCCTAACTCACACCAAGTCCTGTTTGTATTGTTTTGTATGTGGGTTCAATGACGACACATTGATGAAAGAGAATGGGCTAGATTTTCAGTATAGGCAGTTTTGGGGCGCTAACCTTAGCGCCCGCCCGAAGTTAGCGCCCGCCCCAAAGTAGCGCCCCGTTGCCGGGAATTCAGTGGCTTCGCCCTAAGAGGTTGGTGGAGCGCTAAAAGAGGCGTTCCACTACTCTCTTTAGGCGCTAAGCCGGCGGTCCAGAGGGATAGCGCCCAGGCGGGGCGCAGCACGGGTGCGGTCATTTTTGCACTGACAGCAGACCCCGTGGTGCCGACCAGCTCTTAAAGGGGGAAGGGACGAATTGGTCTGCTGCCACGCCCTGCACACTGCAGCCTTGCAAAGAGGCCTCAACACTACTGCTCAGCCCCAGGGAGTCATGGCAACGCCAGAGAAGGCCCGTCAGCGTGCCCTGCGCTTCTCAGAGGGTGATCTGGACATAATGGTCACAGCTCTGGAGGTGAGGCGCAAGATCTTGTTTCCAGACAGTGGGAGGAATCCAACCCACCACGACTACACCAAAGCCTGGAAGCAGATCGCCCAGAGGGTGACGTTCACCGGCGAGGCCCCCAGGACCCACACACAATGCCGTAAGAAATACAACGATCTGACCAGGATTGTGAGGGTGAGTAGCCTTTCCAGTCTCCTCCTCATTCTTGCATGTACACCTGACATGATGGGCAAAGGGACCTGAAAGTCCTTTTGGCCAGCCCTCAGCCAGCAGCATTGGGACAGTCATGAGCATCAAATGGCCATTCGGCACTCTACACTTTGGCCAAGCTATTCCACCATGGGAGGCAGTGGACAGTACATCAGGGCTTCACTCTGTCCAAGCTATTCCACCATGGGAGGCAGTGCACACTACATCAGGGCTTCACTCTGTCCAAGCTATTCCACCATGGGAGGCAGTGCACACTACATCAGGGCTTCACTCTGTCCAAGCTATTCCACCATGGGAGGCAGTGCACACTACATCAGGGCTTCACTCTGTCCAAGCTATTCCACCATGGGAGGCAGTGCACACTACATCAGGGCTTCACTCTGTCCAAGCTATTCCACCATGGGAGCCAGTGCACACTACATCAGGGCTTCACTCTGTCCAAGCTATTTCACCATGGGAGGCAGTGCACACTACATCAGGGCTTCACTCTGTCCAAGCTATTCCACCATGGGAGGCAGTGCACACTACATCAGGGCTTCACTCTGTCCAAGCTATTCCACCATGGGAGGCAGTGCACACTACATCAGGGCTTCACTCTGTCCAAGCTATTCCACCATGGGAGGCAGTGCACACTACATCAGGGCTTCACTGCGCACTTACAGCCCGTCCTTTCTCTTGCAGGCTAAAGTAGCGTTTAATCGCCAGGCCCGTGCCAGGGGTGGCCGCGCCAAGCTGCAGAAGCTCACTCGGCTGGAGGAGCGCGTGTGTGTGCTCATGGGAGCACGTGTGATTGTCCCCACAGCGTGCGGTGTATCCGACCCTCCACTGCCCGGCAATGGTAAGGACCTCGCCTTTTGGCCCTCTCGCGTCGCACTGGCCCATCCGAGCTACCTCCTTTGCCACTGTCCCACCAATGCGCTGAATCCCACCAGTCCTAACTCCCTCGCTGACGCCGTCTCCTCACTCTGAAGCTACTCTTGTGCATTCCTGCTTTCAGCTGGTGACGACCAGGACCCTGAGGCTGCCAGTGACAGCACCTCCAACCAGGAGGAGGAGGAGGAGCAAGCCGGACCTTCGGGGGAACAGTCACGTCCCGCAGGAGAGGAGGAAATGCTCGACACCTCCTCACTGGACGAGTGCCTGGAGGAACTGTCGCAGGGCAATGCAGCTTCTGGGACCAGTGGCGTCCAGCCACCCAGCAGCCGTGCGCGTGGCCCGCGGCCTTCCCCCCAAAGGGGGGAAGGATCAGAGGGGAGTGCTGCTGCTCGGCACACTCGCCGTCACCAACGCGGCAAGGGTCCCCTAGTTCGGCCCCCTCCTCCCCAGCGGGAGAGTCGCGACTCCAGTCCGGACACCTTCACTTCGGAGGAGGTGCGGAAGCTCGATCAGATGGCCGACGACTCGGACCGGCGCCACACGGAGCTCATGAGCGTGGTGGGGCGCATGCCTGAGGCCATCGAGTCGCTGGCGACCAGTGTGCGCGAGTTCGGGGCAGCAACTGCCGCGACTGGCTGCATGCTAACTGATGCCGTCAAGACCCTGGCGGATGTGATGCGCGCGCACACCAGGACCACAGGGCCACTCACTGCTGCCACACGCGCTGTCTCAGGCAGGCATCGCCAGGGCAGGCGCCGCGCTGGACCATCCCAGCAAGCCGGCCGTCGGCTGATTGCTGCGGATCCTGCAGTGCGGGCCCGGCCGAGTGCCACCGCGCCACAGCACCAGCCAGCGCATCCCAGACGCCAGCTGGCCCACATTGCGCCATCCGTCGCCGCCATTCCCCCTCTGGGGCGTCAAGGGCAAGCGGCTGCAGCTGATGGTGGCCAGGCTCAGGTGCGCCACTCAGGAGACGGCCCCTCGAGGCCCAAACGCCGTGTAGGCCGCCCCCCAGCGGCATCTGGCGGAAGGGCATCTGAGCCTCAGGCGCCTTCCCCCAGCCTCGCAGCAGCCACTGGGCAGAGCTTGCGAAGGAGCAGCAGGCAGGGCAGGGGAGGCAAAATGCTGGCCAAGGTCTCGCCCTCGCGGGCCACTCAGTAGAGGGTGTGGCCAGCTTTCCTTTAATATGGCGGTGGCCATCTTTATTTTGCCCATGGTTGTGCTTTTGGAGGGCTTTTTTTTTGCGTTAGGCCGACGTTGAGGCCCGGTTTCAATAAAGGTGGAGCGGCTCCTCCCCAGTTTGTGGGAGTGAGTCGTTTGTTGGGCTTTTTGTGGGGCCCGTTTATTGTTTTTGGGGATTCATGTGGGAAGGGCTTTTCATTTTTGTTTAATAAAAAATTATCTTTATTCATGCAGTCTCCATGGTTGTTCTTCTTAGTGTTTGTTGGCTTCGCCGGCTGAGGGCTTGCGGAGCGGCTGCATTCATCTTCCCTCATGGCCCCTGGCCATTCCCTGACAGGGGGCTTAGAAGTACCGTGTAATAAGGTGGCGTCGTGCGGCCCTTGGCCCTGGTCGCTCCCTCCTGGGAACGTACTCCTGCTCCTCCTCCTCCTCCTCCTCATGCTCCTCCTGCTCCTCCTCCTGAGGTGCTGGTCCAACGTCAGGTGGCAGTGCCTGAGTCCTGCGGATAGCCAGGTTGTGTAGCATGCAGCAAACCACCACAAATTGGGAGACCCGGTCCGGCGAATACTGGAGAGCTCCTCCGGAGCGATCAAGGCAGCGGAACCGCTGCTTGAGGACCCCAATAGTTAGCTCGATGATGTTGCGGGTGGTTTGATGGCTCTCGTTGTAGGCCTCTTCAGCAGCGGTCCTGGGCGCGCGGAGCGGGGTCATGAGCCAGGTGCACAAAGGATAGCCTTTGTCCCTGAGTAGCCATCCTCTTGGGGGAGGCTGTGCCTGGAACATGTCATGCACAGTACTCTGCCGCAGGATAAAGGCATCGTGGCTGCTGCCTGGGAAGCTGGCATTGACTGCCATGATGCGCTGCTTGTGGTCACAGACCAGCTGCACATTCAGAGAATGGTAGCCCTTCCTGTTGCGATACTGCTCACCATGCTCCAGAGGGGCCCGCAAAGCCACATGCGTACAGTCAATGGCGCCCTGCACCAAGGGGAATTCCCCGAGTCTGGAAAATCCCAATGCGCGCTGATGCTGGCTCTCCAGGGCCATGGGGAAGGAGATGAATTGGCTTCTCCTTCTGAACAGTGCTTCGGTCACCTGGCGGATGCAGCGATGCGCGCCGTACTGGGAGATGTTTGCTATGTCCCCAGCAGCGTATTGGAAGGAGCCGGTGGCATAGAAGTTCAATGCCACCGTCACCTTCACTTCCACCGACAGAGACGTCCTGCACCTGAGCTTTGGCCGCAGATCTCGGCGAAGCAGGTGGCAGATCTCTGCAATCACCCCCTTTCGGAATCGGAGCCTTTTAACACATCGCGCGGCACTCATGTTTAGGTAGGAGCGCTGCTGGCGGTATAGCCTGACTGGGTAAGGCCTACGTGGCCGACGCCTGTAGCCCCCTCTGCCTCTAGCCAGGGCTGCCCCTCTCACAATGCGTCTGCGAGCCCTACGGACATGGAGCTGCAGCTCCGCGTTGGCACCCCATGCAACCCCCATCAAATCCTGGCAAACAGTCTAATTTCCAAATGGCCACTTGCAGCGCTATTGCCTGAGTCCAAAAATACCTGGCTCTTGCTGCTTGAAACCAGTTAGCTATCCTCCTTGTTGTGTCTCCAGAAATGCGTTGCACAAGACTGTTTTCAGAAAAAAGGATGGCCTTTATACTGGAGAGGACGTTCCCTTTAATTAGCGCCCCCCGGGGCCCGCGCTGGTTGTGTTGCGTTCCTTTTTCCAAACGCTCCGGCCGCCCGCCGCACAATGGGGCGGTCCGACTGAAGTTTGCAATCGGGGCGGCCAAAGGGCGTTGCACGAGGATGTGACGTCATTTTCTGCGCGCGCATCCGGGCGGGCGCTAAACTTTGCGCCGGCGCTAACGGGCAACTTAATTTGGGGCGGGGCGCAAACTGCGCTGCGCCCGGGCGCTACACGCATAGCGCCCGGAAATCACTTCTCTTAAGGCGCTAACTGCTGGCGCAAGCAACTGAAAATCTAGCCCAATGTCTTTTAATCTAAAGTTTGTTCAACTAAGTTAATAGCATTACAGGAGACACCATCTTAGAGATCCATCTAAAACGAAACTAAAACTAAAACTCAACTGCCTCTCTCACATGCCCTCTGCTGGTCAGGCATAAATAATCAAACCGGCAAATATGCTGGTAAGGCATAATAATCAAACAGGCAAATACCATCACTATTTGCTGATATCATTACATCTCCCTTTCTTAAAACAAAAGTATTTTACTTTTATCTAACAACATGTTTTCTTTGTATTACTCTGCATTTTAACTGTAACACTTAATGAACTTACATTATCATTATCATTATCAAGGTTTTTTAACCTTGTTTTGTGTGTTCAGATGAAATATGTAAATACACTAGAACTTGAAGAGAGAATAAGATAACATTACTTTCTTCTATAACAAGAGTCCTTAAACTTGCTCAATGAGTCTCTCAGGAGGCTTCATGTGTCTTGAGGATTTTCTGATTGATTGTCCTTGAATCTGAGTTGTTGCCTCAGATGATGGTTTCTCAGCTGTGTGATCAGGTTGTTCAACAGTATCAGTCTTTTGACCTGCTGTGTGATCAGGTTGTTCAACAGTATCAGTCTTTTGACCTGCTGTGGCTGGTCCCATGAGAAGATCCCGACGATTTCTTCGCAGAACAGCACCCTCATCTGTCTGAATGGTGTATGATCTTGGTTGTACTTCACTCAGGACAGTTCCCTTCTGAGTCCATATGTTTGTTTTGTCTTTGAACCTTACTTGGTCACCAGTGTGGAGTTCAGGTAGGTTTTGTGTTCCTCTGTCATAGTAGTACTTTTGCTTTTCTTTCTGTTGTTCTTTGAACTTCCTCACTTTCTCCCCCTCTTTTGTTTTCAGGAGGTTCTCCGGGATGGGTAGGTTTGACCTTAGCAGACGTCCCATAAGGAGTTGGGCTGGTGACATACCACACTCGAGCGGCGTTGTGCGGTATACAAGCATGCTCTGGTAGAAGTCAGTTCCACTGTCTTTTGCCTTGTACATCAGTCTTTTCACTGTCTGGACCGATTTTTCCACTAGTCCATTGGACTGTGGAAAGTGAGGACTTGACATTGTGTGGACAAAGTCCCACTCTTTGGCAAAGTGTCGGAAACTTGCATTATAAAACTGGGGTCCGTTGTCTGTGAAGACCTCGCTTGCCACGCCATGTCTGCAGAATATGGCTTTCGTACATGTTATCACAGCATCTGCAGTGGTGGTGTACAGTCTACAAACCTCTGGATACAGGGAGTAATAGTCTGTGACTACAAGATAGTCCTTCCCTTGACATACGAATAGGTCAGCACCTACCTTCTGGTAAGGTCTGTCTGGCGCTGGGTGTGGCTTTAGTGGTTCTACTGGATTGCTTGCTCGATATTTCAGGCATATTGTGCAGTTTGACACCTCATTTGTCACATCTTGGTTGATTCGTGGCCAGTACATCACCTCTCGTGCTCTTTTCTTACACTTTTCGATTCCCAGATGTCCTCCATGGATCCTTTTTAGCATCACTTTTCTCAGACTCTTTGGGATAACTATTTTACTTCCTTTGTAGATGATGTCTTCGACCACTGATAGTTCCACCCTGCAGTTCCAGTACTCTGCCATGTCAGGTGAGCAGTCTTGCTTCATGTTGGGCAATGCATCCAAGATGCTTTTCCTCAGTCGTCTCATTGTTTCATCTTTGTTTGTCTCAGTCTTTATGAGCTCCATTTTTGCATCTGCTATGGGCAGTGCACTTGTGATCATGTCCACGTAGGCGTTCACTTTTTCATCCATTTTGGTGTTTGCGGGCTCACTTGGGTCAACAGCTCTGGACAACGTGTCTGCTGTATACATCAGCTTACCCGGTGTGTATGCAACATTCAGTGTATAGCGTTGCAGCCTGATCATCATTCTTTGTATTCTAAGCGGACACCCATTTAGTGGCTTTTGGAACAATGCAATCAAGGGCTTATGGTCAGTCTCTACACTGATTGCTTGTCCTGACACAAACTGGTGAAATCTTTCACAGGCGTATGTGATGCTGAGCAGCTCCTTTTCTATTTGAGCATATCGCGTCTCCGCGTCTGTCATTGAGCGTGATGCATATGCAATAGGTTGCCAGTAGTCATATTTTTGCAGAAGAACGGCACCGAGCCCACTCTGTGATGCATCTGATGATATCTTGATGGGTCTCGCTGGGTCATAAAACCTCAGAACTGGTTCCTCTGTGAGCAGTTTCTTTAGATCGCTCCATGACTTCTCATGCTCATGATTCCATTCCCATTCTATGTTCTTTTCAGTTAGTCTTCTCAGTGGCGCCATCTTTTCTGAGAGGTTGGATATGAATTTACCCATGTAGTTGATCATTCCATTAAACCTCTGCACGTCCTTTTTGCATTGTGGCTTTGGCATATTCTCAATGGCGGACACCTTTCTGGGATCTGGTCTGATGCCCTCACTGCTAAGGATATCTCCCACGAATGTCAGTTCTGTCACCCCGAGCTGGCATTTCTCTCTATTCAGCTTCAGGTTTGTTTTCCTTGTTGCTTCCAGCACTTTTCTCAGTCTCTCGTCATGCTCAGTTCTTGTGGTTCCCCATACTATGATGTCATCCATTGATGTATCAACTCCCTCCAGGTGCTCATAGATCATATGGATAGTTTTGTGATACACTTCAGGAGCTGAGGCAATGCCAAATGGTAACTTTAGGAATCTGTATCTGCCAAATGGACTGTTGAACGTGCACAGTCTTGAACTTGCCTCATCCAGTTTCATCTGCCAAAATCCTGATGATGCATCTAACTTGCTGAAATACTTTGCATTTGCAAACTGTGACATGATTTCCTCACGTGTAGGAAGCTTGAAGTGCTCTCTCTTTATTGCTCTGTTTAGATCTCTTGGATCCAGGCAAATTCTGAGCTTTCCATTCTTTTTGTCCACAACGACGAGGGAACTCACCCACTCAGTTGGCTCATCTATCTTCTGAATCATGTTCAGGCTTTCCATCCTGTCCAACTCTGCCTTCAGTTGCTTTTGAAGAGCAAACGGAACTTTTCTGCATGGATGTATGACCGTTGGCATACTTTTATCTACTCTGATCGTGTGTTCTCCTGGAAGGCAGCCTAGACCCTGAAATAGGTCATTGTACTCTTTCATGAGTTCATCATAGACTGTCTCTCCTTCGCTTTCCAAAACGAGGACTCTCTTTACCAGGTTCAGTCTCTCACAGGCTATTAAACCTAGTATGGCTTGCACATCCTTTGGCACCACGATTAATGCTAGCGTGTGCTCTCTGTCTTTGTGTGTCACTTTGACAATGCATCTTCCTTTCACTGGTATATCAGTACCTGAGTATCCTGTCACTTTCACTTTTATTCCATGTATCTTTGGTCTGGGTCTAATTTTCTTAAAATCAGTCTCTGATATCACATTAACTTGTGCTCCAGCATCCAATTTAAATGGAATATATATGTCATTCACTTTTAGTGTCAACATCCAGTCTCTTTTTTCTTTCTTGTTTTCAGACACGACATCCACATAGAACTCCTCTATCTCGCTTTCATCTAATGCATGGACCTTGCTTTGTTGTGCTTGGTTCTTACAGTAATGGGCATAATGGTTGTTTTTGTTGCAACTATTGCATGTTTTACCATATGCTGGACACTTTTTTGGTGGATGCTGTGTACCGCATCGACTACATGACTTTCGATTGCCCCTTTCATTTTTGTTCGCTGGCCACGCCTCTTTTTTCACATTGGCGCTCTTTTTGTTAAACGGTTTGTGTCCGTTCTTTCTCACTGCATCCACGTTGCAGCTACTGTCACTGAACAGCTCCTTTGCCTGCGACTTCACAGTCTCTGTAGCCCTACACAGTGCTATGGCTTTTCCCAGGTCTAGATTTTGCTCTCTTAGCAGTCTTTCCCTTAGACCATTATCTGGAATACCACACACCAGTCTGTCTTTTATCAGCGAGTCTGTCAGTCCCCCAAATTCACACGTTTTGCTTCTGTTTCTCAGTTCAGTCACACACTGATCAATAGTCTCATCCATTTTCTGTACACATGTGAAAAATCTGTGCCTCTCAAACATCACGTTACGTTTAGGTATGCAGTAGGCCTCAAACTGTTCCATTATTTTATCCAGCTTCATTTTGTCTCCATCAGCAGCGAATGTGAAGTTATTATACACCTCCAGTGCTTCATCACCCACGACATGTAAGAACACTGACGCTTTCATTTTATCACTTTTCTCGTCAGCTCCGATTGCTGCTAAATACAACTCCAAACGTTGTTTGAATCTCCTCCAATTTTCAGCCACATTACCTGTCAACTGAAGCTTCGCCGGTGGGTGTAATCCTACCATTTTTTCACTTCGTTAGCTATTCTCCAATGGTAAGTAACGATGTTCTCTTTTGGCTTGCTAATATGTGGAGAGCTGATTTCACTTCAGATTTTTCCTCTTCATCTCTTTCAATCACTTCTGACACCATGTATTGATTTGTATGTGGGTTCAATGAAGACACATTGATGAAAGAGAATGTCTTTTAATCTAAAGTCTGTTCAACTCAGTTAACAGCATTACAGGAGACACCATCATAGAGATCCATCTAAAACGAAACTAAAACTAAAACTCAACTGCCTCTCTCACATGCCCTTTTCTGGTCAGGCATAAATAATCAAACAGGCAAATACCATCACTATTTCCTGTTCACCCATCACCCCAGTGCTCACTAACTGACACTGGCTCCTGTTCCACCAATGCCTCAACTTTAAAATGTTCACCCTCTTGTTCAAATCTCTCCGTGCTCTCACCCCTCTCTATCTCTGTAACCCCCTCCAGGCCTACAACCCTCCGAGAACTCTGCGTTCTTCCAACTTTGGCCTCTTGTGCATCCCCCACATTCTTCACCCCACCATTAGCAGCCGTACCTTCAGCTGTCTAGACACGAAGCTCTGTAATTCCCTTCCCAAGCCTCTCCACCTCTCTCTACTTTTAAAACATTGCTTAACAACTACCTCACCTGTCCTAATGTCCCCTTCTTTGACTTGGTGTTAATTTTTGTCTGATTACACTCCTGTGATGTGTCTTGGGACATTTTACTATCTTAAAGGTGCTACATAAATGCAAGTTGTTGCTGTTGCTCCATCCATGGAGCTGGTGCGCTATCTGGAACCGTCTCCATATTCTGTACTCACAGTGGTGCTTAAACGAGCATAACCGAGCTGTTAACAACTACACTGCACATGCAGTCATTTATTTACTGGATTTAATTTCACTATCAAACATTCTCCAGCAACAACTTGCACTTACTATACTGCTCTTAACATAGAAAAAACACAAAGGAACAAAATGTAGATACAGGTCAGAGGTCGTTCAATAAAAGCAACTAATATCTTTGTTTACAGTTGCTGGGAAATTCCTCTGAGCAGCCCCGAGGAATTTCGCAGCCAATTTAACTGCAATATAAAGCCCAGAAATTGGCAAATACCGAACAGTACAATATATAAACATATAATGAAGACATCAATAATAGTTCATCTATAGCTCTTCATAACAGCTTCAGATTGAATTCAAACGTGTCAGCAAATTCAATGAACAATTTCTGCTCAGCAAACTCAGCCTGTTTCATAATCTCTCAAAAGTTCAATGTGAAATCGTCCTTTAAGTAGGAAACAAGATTGAGGGACACTCATTCTGATCAAACATCTGAAAACAGGGTTTCCAACTTCTGCTTTTAACTCTTTGTTGTCGATTTTCACTTTTGGGCAACTGACCTGTAGAGGGTGCTAGCCGACCACCTGCGTCTGCGGCCAAGAGGTGGCCGCGCCTTTAACATTAACATCGGGCTGTGGGGCACCAGATGGGCATCCCGATGCAGGTCGTCGGACTGAGGCCTCGCAATATCGGGTTGCTCCTGCCGCCAGCAAAGTAAGCGTTGTGGGGGGAAGGGAGTTGCAGTCACAGAAGGTGGGGGTCCCAGTGCCCAGATTATTTTGTAGTGGCTGTAAGAACACCGGACCAGGAGTAGGCCATTCCACCCCTTGAGCCTGCTCCGCCATTCGATGAGATCATGGTTGATCTGCGACCTAACTCCATATACCTGCCTTTGGCCCATATCCCTTAATACTTCTGGTTAACAAAAATCTATCAATCTCAGATTTAAAATTAACAATTGATCTAGCATCAATTGCCATTTGTGGAAGAGAGTTCCAAATTTCTACCACCCTTTGTGTGTAGAAGTGTTTCCTAATTTCACTCCTGAAAGGTCTGGCTCTAATTTTTATACTGTGCCCCCTAGTCCTAGAATCCCAAACCAGTGGAAATAGTTTCTCTCTATCTACCCTCTCTGTTCCCCTTTAATGTCCTGAAAACTTAGATCAGATCACCCCTTACATTCTAAATTCTAGAGAATACAACCCTAATTTGTGTAATCTCTCCTCTTAACTTAACCCTTGGAGTCCGGGTATCATTCTGGTAAACCTATGTTGCACTCCCTCCAGTGCCAATATATCCTTCCTAAGGTGTGGTGCCCAGAACTGTTCACAGTACTCCAGGTCTGGTCTAACCAGGGTTTTGTGCCCCTGCTCCTTTGGACCCCACAAATATAATTCCAAACTTACTATGACTGGGCCCTAATTTGCATATTAAAAAGGGCTCACTGCAGGCACTTCGGGCACCCAGTGGTAGGCTACTTTCAAAGTATCATCAGCCTCTTCAGTTAATGGATGGGTAGGTCACTGACCCCATTTTGAGGCCATTACTGCCCCATTAATGGCAAGTGGTAGAAATGAAAATTGACTTCCTTAGGTATTAAAATTAACACTTGATTAACTCTTTATTTATATATATATATACTTGCTGGAGTGCCCGGCGGTGCTGAGGGTTTTTTGAGGGCATGTTGTTATGAAAAGTAGAAATAATTTTTATATATATATAAATGAGTTTGTCTGTCTGTGTGGGAAGGAGAGAGAGAGAGAGGGAAGAGGAGAGAGAGGGAAGGAGAGAGAGAGAGGGAAGGAGAGAGAGAGAGCGAGGGAAGGAGAGAGAGTGAGAGAGAGGGAAGGAGAGAGAGAGAGGGAAGGAGAGAGAGAGAGAGAGGGAAGGAGGGAGAGTGAGAGAGGGAAGGAGAGAGAGAGGGGAAGGAGAGAGAGAGAAGGAGAGAGAGAGGGAAGGAGACAGAGAGAGACAGAGGGAAGGAGAGAGAGACAGAGAGGGAAGGAAAGAGAGAGAGGGAAGGAGAGAGAGAGAGAGAGGGAAGGAGAGAGAGAGAGGGAAGGAGGGAGAGAGAGAGAGGGAAGGAGAGAGAGAGAGAGAGAGAGGGAAGGAGAGAGAGAGAGAGAGAGAGAGAGAAGGAGAGAGAGAGGGAAGGAGAGAGAGAGAGAGAGAGAGAAGGAGAGAGTGAGGGAAGGAGATAGAGAAGAGAGGAAGACACCCCGGGGAAGGGGCTGGACTCAGAGCCCGGCGGGTGAAGAAGGGCGGCCGCCATTTTGTGAGGTCGGCGAGAAGTTTGAATTGCGGCGGCCGAAGGAAGGAAGAAGGCGAGCTCTCCCTCCCTCTCCCACCCCTTCACTCTTTCCCTCCCTCACC